>NW_027203604.1:14560000-14567500 GCF_024711535.1 Dipodomys merriami
ATTTACTGCTTATTTAAGAATATGTCCTTTAATGATTTACTTGGAATCTATCAATATTTTAAAGTGGAGAAGGGAATATAGCACTTCACTGACAGGATAACTTAATTATAATACATGTGTTGGGGGCCCAACAGAGATGTATTTATGTGTTGTATTCCTGTCTGTTGGGGAGGGATCCCACTGACCACCGTCCCAAAGTTATGTTCCCTTTCCTTCTGCCACATCTGTCCCTCTGCCTTGAAGTGGGGGCCCTCTGTGGGGTGGGGGATAAGGTGGGGAGTACTGCCACCCCCCACCTCCCACCCCCTGCGGGGGGTCTGCCCCTTATCCCCTTTACATATGGGACAGCAGCAAAGCTCCAACAGGGCACCAGTGTCCTGCATTCTGTCCAGGTCACTCTTAGACATGCCTTCCTCCTCCTTCTCTACCTCTCCTTCCTTCTCTCTCCTCTTTCCTCTTCCTCTTTCCTCCCTTATCTTCGTCTTACTCCATCTTCTTCCCTGTTCCTCTTCTCTCTTCCTTCATCCTCCTCCTCCTCTTCCTTCTCCTCTTCCTCCTCCCTTCAAACCCTCCTTCCTCTATCCTCCTCCCTCTCTTCCTCTTTCCTTTCTCTTCCTCTTCCTTCTCCCTCTCTTCTTCCTCCACCTCCCTCTTCCTCTTCCTCCTTCTCTTCCTCTCCTTCTTCTTTCTCCTTCCCCTCTCTCTCCCTCCTCCCTCTCCTTCGTCCTCTCTCCTTTCCCTCCTCTCTCTCCTTCCTTCCTTTCTCCCTCTTCCCTCTCTTCTTCCTCCTCCCTCTCTTCCTCCTCCCTCTCTTCCTTTCCTTCCTCTCGCCTTCCTCCCTTTCTCCCTCCTCCCTCTCCCTCCTCCCTCTCCCTCCTCCTTCTCCCTCCTCCTTCTCTTCCTTTCCCCCTTCCTCTCCCCCCACTTTTCTCCCCCTCCATATCCCTCCCCTCCTTTCCTCCTCCTCCTCCTCCTCCTCCTCCTCCTCCTCCTCCTCCTCCTCCTCCTCCTCCTCTCCGTCCTCCTCCTCTCCGTCCTCCTCCTCTCCGTCCTCCCCCTCTCAGTCCTCCTCTTCCCCCTCCCGTTCCTTCCTCCCCTCGCCGCCTCCTGCAGCCCGGGAGAGAGCCGGCGAGGAGAAGCCCTTGTAGTTTTAAATTCAATGTGACAGTTTCGGAAAGAGCGGATGATGAATCTCCTATTATTGGATCAGTCTATTTGCCGCTCAATGTCTCTCTGTAATTGGAGCAACATCACTTTAAAGGTTCAGAGAGTACAGCATTTCTGGTGAAAAATCCCCACAACACGCCGGTGAATGTTTTAAAGGGAAATCTATTAGTGTTTTTGCGGAGGGGGCGGAAGCGGCGGTGGGGGGGGCGGAGTGGGGGGCTCGCCGGGGGCCCCGCCCGGCCGCGCCGAGCCTCCCGCCCTCCCCGCCCGCCCTCCCCGCCGCTCCCCCCACCGCACGTCTTGTTGTGACAGTTCCTGATACTGTTTATTGAGGTGCATGTCAGGTATAATTAGCAATCGATATGGAAAACGTTTCCTTGCACCCAGCACGCCTCTGACGTCAGAGCCGATTAGCGCTTCTTATTGGTCCCAAATTCCCCGGGCCGCGGCTAATTATCGGCGGCTTGATGTTGATAAAGTAAAGCGCCAGAGCGCGGGCGAAGCATGTGTGGGGCTCCGGGTCCCTGTCGCCGTCGTCGCCGCCGCCGCCGCCGTCCGCGCCTCCCGCCGCTGGCCCGCCCCGGCCCCGGCCCGCGCCCCCGCGCCCCGCCAGCGGCCCCGCCGGCCCCCCGCGCGAGATGATGGACGGCCGCCTCCTGGAGCACCCGCATGCCCAGTTCGGGGGCTCGCTGGGCGGCGTGGTGGGCTTCCCCTACCCGCTGGGCCACCACCACGTGTACGAGCTGGCCGGTCACCAGCTGCAGTCCGCCGCCGCCGCCGCCGCCGCCGCCGCCTCGGTCCCCTTCTCCATCGACGGCCTGCTCAGCGGCTCGTGCGCCGCGGCCGCCGCCTCGGTGGTCAACCCCACGCCGCTGCTGCCCGCCGCCTGCGGGGTGGCCGGCGACAGCCAGCCCTTCAAGCTCTCAGGTAAGATCGGGGGAGGGCGGCAGGTGGGGCGGAGGGGGGTTCCTCTCCGATCGAGGGTTGGGTGTGTGGGGTGGGGGGGATGGATGGATAGATGGATGGATACGGAGGCGCGCCCGGCCTCTGTGCGCCCCGGACCCGCGCGTTCTGGGGATAGCAGAGTCGGTCGGCCCTGGCCCGAGCCACCAGTGGCTGAGCCGCGCCGTGTCCTGTGCAGACTCGGGGGACCCAGATAAGGAGAGTCCGGGCTGTAAGCGACGGCGCACCCGAACCAACTTCACCGGCTGGCAGTTGGAGGAGCTGGAGAAGGCGTTCAACGAGAGCCACTACCCCGATGTGTTCATGCGCGAGGCGCTGGCGCTGCGCCTGGACCTGGTGGAGTCCCGAGTCCAGGTAAACAGCCGCGTCCCGCGCCGGCCGCCCGTGCGCGCGCCTTTGTTCTAGATGCCGGGACGCGGTCCCCGGCGCTGAGCTCGCTGGGGTGCCGGGGCAAGGGGGGGGGGACTCCGGGCTGGGCCCCTCCTGAGACTGGAGATGAGTAGCCCGCTCAAGCCCAGGTGGCTGGGGAAGGAAAGGGCTGGCAGCAGTTGCTACGTAGCCAGGACAGAGGCTGCGTCCGAGCCGGGAAGCACCAACGTGGGTTCGAACCCCACAGGGTCGAGAGAGAAGAAATGGGGGAGGGGGCGTTGGTGCGCGCGAGGATGGTGAGGACCGGCCAGGAGGGGACTAGAGAGAGACAAGATCGGCCCGGCCTTCTAGCGCTTGAGGGTGGAAGACTTTTCCCCCCAGCCCAGTCTGGAGCTGGAGAGTCGGTTTGTTTACCTCACCTCTGCGAACTATTCAGATTCAGATGCAAACATATCTTTATTTATCGCGTTGTCTAAGGGGGCATCGAAGGGAAGGGGAGGCGAAAACTTCAATTGTTAACACATTTCGAAGTGGGGAAGGGCTGGGGGGGGGGAGAAAAAGGTGTTTGATTTTTTTCAAGCTCCCAGTTTTATCTTGGCTTTCTTTCTTCCCGTTGCTTGATTTCATCCAGAAACAGAACTTGGGTGTTCGTTGTTTGTTTGTTTTTTCTTTTCAAATACAGAGTCAATTTGGTATCTTAAAAAAATCCAAGATGATATATATATATAATTATAATTCTATGGAATATAGAAACCTCATTTTCTTGGCGTCAGTAATGGGTGTGATGGGCTACTGGGATGACTGGTTTTGAGGCTAACGCTGGTTCAATGCCTGCTTAGTACCAATAGTTTGGCTTTAAAAGGTCTTTTGGTCCCTGCTTGGTCCTCCTCTCTTGGCCTGTTCTCTTCTGAAAACCTTTCATCCAATTTTTTCTAAGTGTCTTTAAGTGAAGTCAAGCCCCCTTCATTTCCATTTTGTGGGGCAGGGCATCCTGGAATTCACTCACACACACACACACACACACACACACACGTTTGTTTGTTTTTAAAAAGCAGTGGGAGACTGCCTTCTGACTCTTGGAGGGGTCCTCAAATCAATATTTGGGGACTCTGCACCTACTAGACTCACTAGGAACAGGCCTGGTTTGCTATTGTGCCAAGTCTCTATATGGGCACAACAAAGAATTTGAATTATCGCGCTCTCCAGGGGACGGTAGCCCTGCCCTATGGAAGCTCTATGGGTTTGATGCTTGTGTGGTGGTCTGAGGTGCAGCCCGGGTAAAGGGCTGCTGTGCCTATACATCCCCCATTGCTCCCCAGGATGAGGCCTGCAGGGCGCGTAAAAACAAAAAGTCAGGGGACCCAGAACCACTCCTTGGAGGCGGGTGCCTAGTGACCGGGTGCTTATCTTCCCAGACGGAAAAAGGACTGGTTTGGGAAGGTTCTTGCCGGTCTCTGGTCCTGAGCTCAGAAAAAGGACGCGTGTATCCGTGTTGGGGAGGGAAGTTGCAGAAGGCCCATCCAAATGTGGCCTCCCAGGCCCTTCCTGGCGAAGAAGCTTCCAGATTTCCCTTCAAGGGAGACTCGAAATCTGGGCCTTGAGATTCTTCAAGGGGCCGAAGACAGGTGTGGAGGGCTGCCGGCCCATCGCAGCGGCTCCGCGGCAGGACTGTGAGCGTCGAGGAGGGCCCCTGACCTCTGCCTCCCGACCAGGAAACTCGCCGCCCTGGCTCACGGGCCCCACCGGCCCGTGCTTGAGGAAGGGGCCGATCCCAGGGGCTCGAGGTGAGAAGCCATAGTGGGAAGCTGGCCGGGAGGCCCCCATCTACGCTCCTTCCGGGTGGAAAAGATCCTCGCTGGGAGCTGCCATCCGAGGGTCCAGACCCAGCCCAGGGCTGTCCAGGAGCGTGGCCTGGGCCCAGGTCTCATAGGCCTGTTTTGGGGCATGGGAGGCCCGCAGCCTGATGATACCTTCCTTTCCCCCTGTCCGGCTGCTCTAGGTCTGGTTCCAAAACCGCCGGGCCAAGTGGAGGAAGAAGGAGAACACCAAGAAGGGCCCAGGGCGGCCGGCGCACAATTCGCATCCGACCACGTGCAGCGGGGAGCCTATGGACCCCGAGGAGATCGCGCGCAAGGAACTGGAGAAGATGGAGAAAAAGAAACGCAAGCACGAGAAGAAGCTGCTCAAGAGCCAGAGCCGTCACCTGCACTCTCCCGGCGGCCTGTCCCTGCACAGCGCACCCAGCTCCGACAGCGACAGCGGCGGCGGCGGCCTATCCCCAGAGCCGCCCGAGCCGCCGCCGCCGCCCGCCGCCGCCGCGGCCAAGGGCCCCGGTGCGCATGCCTCCGGCGCGCCGGGCTCCGCGCCCGCCCCTCCCGGCGAGCCACCTGCGCCCGGCACCTGCGATCCCGCCTTCTACCCGAGCCAAAGAAGCGGCACCGGGCCGCAGCCGCGGCTAGGCCGCCCTGCGGACAAGGACGCGGCCCCGTGCGGCCCCGGGGCGGCGGCGACTGCGGAGCGGGGTGCGGCGGGCCTGCCCAAGGCCAGCCCGTTCAGCGTGGAGAGCTTGCTGTCCGACTCGCCGCCGCGCCGGAAAGCCGCCCCGGCCAACGCCACCGCGGCAGCCGCAGGGCTGGACTTCGCGCCGGGGCTGCCCTGCGCGCCGCGGACCCTCATCGGCAAGGGCCACTTCTTGCTGTACCCCATCACGCAGCCGCTCGGCTTCCTGGTGCCGCAGGCCGCGCTCAAAGGGGGCGCGGGCGCCGAGTTGGCGCCCAAAGACGCGCCGCCCGCACCCGCGGCGCCGCCCGCGCCCCCGGCCCAGGCCAGCTTCGGGGCCTTCTCCGGGCCCGGCAACGCTCCGGACTCGGCTTTTGCCCGCCGCAGCCCCGCCGAGGCTGTCGCCTCCCCGGGGACTCCGGGGACCCCGGTGCCCGCGCCTTTCCGCGATCTCGCCTCGGTGGCGGCGAACGACGGCGGGGCCGGGGACTGTGGGGACGCGGGGAGCGCCTGCCCTGCGGCCCCGCCGCCCCCGCCGTCCCCGCCGTCCCCAGGGCCCGGACCCAGGGCTCCTAGCCCCGCAGGGGAACCGGTCACCGGCGGCGTGGCCGAGCCCGGCGCCTCTGTCGGCCCCGGCTCGGGGGATGGCGAGGAGGTGGACATGGACTGAAGGCGGCGGCGGCCGGGACCGGCGCCGCGCCAGCTGCGCCCGCTCGCTCAGGCTCCGTCTCCGTAACAAATCAGGTGATCGGCTCTAGATCCACTGCTTTTCCCTCCTTCTTTTGTTTTCTTCCTTTTTATTATTATTATTATTATTATTATTTTTCAAGGCAACCGAGAACAACAAAACAAACGCTGTTATCGATTCGGACCTAGGCAGCAACCGCAGGTCTTGGGGTGAGACTCCCCCCTCCCCACGTCCTCCCGAGGGACAGAAAAAGAACCCACGGGCCCCCGCCCCACCCGTGCAAACCCACAACAAGAATCCTCAACCTTGTAAAATGCAAAAATGTCTAAGAATATTTATATATGTACCATTTTTGATAAATAAAGCTGATCAAACGCAAACTCTGGAATCGCATCCTTTTCTGTTTGTTTGTTTGTTTTGGTTTTCCTTCACATTTCCGGATGCCTAGTACCCAATCGGGCGCTGTGCCCCTCGGATCGCTCTCCTTCCCTCCCTTCCTCCCTCCTCTCCCCCCCCCCCAGCAGGGGTGGGAATGGGGATGGGAGGAAGGGGTCTCTGCCCCTCCCCCGAGGTCCGGCGCTTAATGCTTCCTTTTGTGTGTGTGCGCGTGTTTGTGTTTTCTGATTGAACAAATTTATACATCCGCAGCTTCTCTCCCCTCCCTCTCCGACCCTCCCCTGCGCTCCCCTCTTCCTAGCCGGCGCCGCACACCCGCGCGCCTCCCCTCCCCTCCCTTCCTCTCCCCGCGCGCCCCCGCGCACTGGCACACGCCGGGGCGGCGCGCGCGCCGCGCGGGGTGACAGAGCCGGGGGCTGCGAGGGGCCGGGCCGCTGGGTTCCTGCAGAGTTTTGATATGAAAGTAATTATTTTCCGGTGGCTGCTGCGGGGACTGGGTTTCTTGCCCAAAGGGTTATTATACATTACCGATTTCTAGCGATATGAAATCACATAAACTTCCTACAATAATAGAATTAGCATGAAAGGCTGGGGTGTCAAATTGAAATTGGAGAATAATAGCGCCGGCAGCTGGGGGAGTGCGTGCGCATATTGGAGCGGAGATGGGGAATCGTGGGGCGGAATTTTCATGAGCTACACTCTTTGTCAGCGCTCTTGTAGCCGGCTATATTAAGATAGATGCCCAATGATATCCCTTATTGTTCTGTCGCTTATATTGATGTTGCTGTGTTATCAGCCTATTGATCATGTGTCGCTTGTAATAGGACAGGCGCCGCCAACGCGCCTCTTTACAAAAGCAGCGCACATTTGTTCTAATAGGGTCCGGGTCCCCAGGGGACCCTTCGGGGGCTTCAGGACATCTGCAGCGAAGAAATATTAGCAAACTTGGCTGAAGCCTGCAGCTAGGCCTGAGCCCCCTCCCCTGCCCGCAGCCGCCCCACCCCGAAGCGAATGGCCACTAATCTCCCAGTCTTTCTCCTTCTGAACGCCCCCCCCACTCTACTCCCCCCCAAAAAATCCCAACCCACTGTCCTCGGTACTGCAAAAGCCACCAATTCCCCGAGAAATGGGGATCCCAATTATTAAAACCATTAATTCCAGCGAGGCTGAGCACAGTGGAATTATGTTTACAGCCTGGTTAAATATCCTTGATCCCTCCTGGTCATCAGGCCTTTATTTGCAAATAAATTGAAAATAATCAGAAGGACAGCTTTCCTCCTCAGCGCGGGCGCAAATGAATTTCGGAGCCCGAGTTCCTTTAATAATATTTACATAATTTTCGCTCAGTGACTCTGATATTTGCTCTCTAGGAGACCGAGCTTATAGGAAAAATAATTAGATCAAAAGAAAGTGGGGGG